>NW_027518680.1:64315000-64325000 GCF_043159265.1 Tasmannia lanceolata | reverse complement strand
CTAAACCCTAAACCCTAAACCCTAAACCCTAAACCCTAAACCCTAAACCCTAAACCCTAAACCCTAAACCCTAAACCCTAAACCCTAAACCCTAAACCCTAAACCCTAAACCCTAAACCCTAAACCCTAAACCCTAAACCCTAAACCCTAAACCCTAAACCCTAAACCCTAAACCCTAAACCCTAAACCCTAAACCCTAAACCCTAAACCCTAAACCCTAAACCCTAAACCCTAAACCCTAAACCCTAAACCCTAAACCCTAAACCCTAAACCCTAAACCCTAAACCCTAAACCCTAAACCCTAAACCCTAAACCCTAAACCCTAAACCCTAAACCCTAAACCCTAAACCCTAAACCCTAAACCCTAAACCCTAAACCCTAAACCCTAAACCCTAAACCCTAAACCCTAAACCCTAAACCCTAAACCCTAAACCCTAAACCCTAAACCCTAAACCCTAAACCCTAAACCCTAAACCCTAAACCCTAAACCCTAAACCCTAAACCCTAAACCCTAAACCCTAAACCCTAAACCCTAAACCCTAAACCCTAAACCCTAAACCCTAAACCCTAAACCCTAAACCCTAAACCCTAAACCCTAAACCCTAAACCCTAAACCCTAAACCCTAAACCCTAAACCCTAAACCCTAAACCCTAAACCCTAAACCCTAAACCCTAAACCCTAAACCCTAAACCCTAAACCCTAAACCCTAAACCCTAAACCCTAAACCCTAAACCCTAAACCCTAAACCCTAAACCCTAAACCCTAAACCCTAAACCCTAAACCCTAAACCCTAAACCCTAAACCCTAAACCCTAAACCCTAAACCCTAAACCCTAAACCCTAAACCCTAAACCCTAAACCCTAAACCCTAAACCCTAAACCCTAAACCCTAAACCCTAAACCCTAAACCCTAAACCCTAAACCCTAAACCCTAAACCCTAAACCCTAAACCCTAAACCCTAAACCCTAAACCCTAAACCCTAAACCCTAAACCCTAAACCCTAAACCCTAAACCCTAAACCCTAAACCCTAAACCCTAAACCCTAAACCCTAAACCCTAAACCCTAAACCCTAAACCCTAAACCCTAAACCCTAAACCCTAAACCCTAAACCCTAAACCCTAAACCCTAAACCCTAAACCCTAAACCCTAAACCCTAAACCCTAAACCCTAAACCCTAAACCCTAAACCCTAAACCCTAAACCCTAAACCCTAAACCCTAAACCCTAAACCCTAAACCCTAAACCCTAAACCCTAAACCCTAAACCCTAAACCCTAAACCCTAAACCCTAAACCCTAAACCCTAAACCCTAAACCCTAAACCCTAAACCCTAAACCCTAAACCCTAAACCCTAAACCCTAAACCCTAAACCCTAAACCCTAAACCCTAAACCCTAAACCCTAAACCCTAAACCCTAAACCCTAAACCCTAAACCCTAAACCCTAAACCCTAAACCCTAAACCCTAAACCCTAAACCCTAAACCCTAAACCCTAAACCCTAAACCCTAAACCCTAAACCCTAAACCCTAAACCCTAAACCCTAAACCCTAAACCCTAAACCCTAAACCCTAAACCCTAAACCCTAAACCCTAAACCCTAAACCCTAAACCCTAAACCCTAAACCCTAAACCCTAAACCCTAAACCCTAAACCCTAAACCCTAAACCCTAAACCCTAAACCCTAAACCCTAAACCCTAAACCCTAAACCCTAAACCCTAAACCCTAAACCCTAAACCCTAAACCCTAAACCCTAAACCCTAAACCCTAAACCCTAAACCCTAAACCCTAAACCCTAAACCCTAAACCCTAAACCCTAAACCCTAAACCCTAAACCCTAAACCCTAAACCCTAAACCCTAAACCCTAAACCCTAAACCCTAAACCCTAAACCCTAAACCCTAAACCCTAAACCCTAAACCCTAAACCCTAAACCCTAAACCCTAAACCCTAAACCCTAAACCCTAAACCCTAAACCCTAAACCCTAAACCCTAAACCCTAAACCCTAAACCCTAAACCCTAAACCCTAAACCCTAAACCCTAAACCCTAAACCCTAAACCCTAAACCCTAAACCCTAAACCCTAAACCCTAAACCCTAAACCCTAAACCCTAAACCCTAAACCCTAAACCCTAAACCCTAAACCCTAAACCCTAAACCCTAAACCCTAAACCCTAAACCCTAAACCCTAAACCCTAAACCCTAAACCCTAAACCCTAAACCCTAAACCCTAAACCCTAAACCCTAAACCCTAAACCCTAAACCCTAAACCCTAAACCCTAAACCCTAAACCCTAAACCCTAAACCCTAAACCCTAAACCCTAAACCCTAAACCCTAAACCCTAAACCCTAAACCCTAAACCCTAAACCCTAAACCCTAAACCCTAAACCCTAAACCCTAAACCCTAAACCCTAAACCCTAAACCCTAAACCCTAAACCCTAAACCCTAAACCCTAAACCCTAAACCCTAAACCCTAAACCCTAAACCCTAAACCCTAAACCCTAAACCCTAAACCCTAAACCCTAAACCCTAAACCCTAAACCCTAAACCCTAAACCCTAAACCCTAAACCCTAAACCCTAAACCCTAAACCCTAAACCCTAAACCCTAAACCCTAAACCCTAAACCCTAAACCCTAAACCCTAAACCCTAAACCCTAAACCCTAAACCCTAAACCCTAAACCCTAAACCCTAAACCCTAAACCCTAAACCCTAAACCCTAAACCCTAAACCCTAAACCCTAAACCCTAAACCCTAAACCCTAAACCCTAAACCCTAAACCCTAAACCCTAAACCCTAAACCCTAAACCCTAAACCCTAAACCCTAAACCCTAAACCCTAAACCCTAAACCCTAAACCCTAAACCCTAAACCCTAAACCCTAAACCCTAAACCCTAAACCCTAAACCCTAAACCCTAAACCCTAAACCCTAAACCCTAAACCCTAAACCCTAAACCCTAAACCCTAAACCCTAAACCCTAAACCCTAAACCCTAAACCCTAAACCCTAAACCCTAAACCCTAAACCCTAAACCCTAAACCCTAAACCCTAAACCCTAAACCCTAAACCCTAAACCCTAAACCCTAAACCCTAAACCCTAAACCCTAAACCCTAAACCCTAAACCCTAAACCCTAAACCCTAAACCCTAAACCCTAAACCCTAAACCCTAAACCCTAAACCCTAAACCCTAAACCCTAAACCCTAAACCCTAAACCCTAAACCCTAAACCCTAAACCCTAAACCCTAAACCCTAAACCCTAAACCCTAAACCCTAAACCCTAAACCCTAAACCCTAAACCCTAAACCCTAAACCCTAAACCCTAAACCCTAAACCCTAAACCCTAAACCCTAAACCCTAAACCCTAAACCCTAAACCCTAAACCCTAAACCCTAAACCCTAAACCCTAAACCCTAAACCCTAAACCCTAAACCCTAAACCCTAAACCCTAAACCCTAAACCCTAAACCCTAAACCCTAAACCCTAAACCCTAAACCCTAAACCCTAAACCCTAAACCCTAAACCCTAAACCCTAAACCCTAAACCCTAAACCCTAAACCCTAAACCCTAAACCCTAAACCCTAAACCCTAAACCCTAAACCCTAAACCCTAAACCCTAAACCCTAAACCCTAAACCCTAAACCCTAAACCCTAAACCCTAAACCCTAAACCCTAAACCCTAAACCCTAAACCCTAAACCCTAAACCCTAAACCCTAAACCCTAAACCCTAAACCCTAAACCCTAAACCCTAAACCCTAAACCCTAAACCCTAAACCCTAAACCCTAAACCCTAAACCCTAAACCCTAAACCCTAAACCCTAAACCCTAAACCCTAAACCCTAAACCCTAAACCCTAAACCCTAAACCCTAAACCCTAAACCCTAAACCCTAAACCCTAAACCCTAAACCCTAAACCCTAAACCCTAAACCCTAAACCCTAAACCCTAAACCCTAAACCCTAAACCCTAAACCCTAAACCCTAAACCCTAAACCCTAAACCCTAAACCCTAAACCCTAAACCCTAAACCCTAAACCCTAAACCCTAAACCCTAAACCCTAAACCCTAAACCCTAAACCCTAAACCCTAAACCCTAAACCCTAAACCCTAAACCCTAAACCCTAAACCCTAAACCCTAAACCCTAAACCCTAAACCCTAAACCCTAAACCCTAAACCCTAAACCCTAAACCCTAAACCCTAAACCCTAAACCCTAAACCCTAAACCCTAAACCCTAAACCCTAAACCCTAAACCCTAAACCCTAAACCCTAAACCCTAAACCCTAAACCCTAAACCCTAAACCCTAAACCCTAAACCCTAAACCCTAAACCCTAAACCCTAAACCCTAAACCCTAAACCCTAAACCCTAAACCCTAAACCCTAAACCCTAAACCCTAAACCCTAAACCCTAAACCCTAAACCCTAAACCCTAAACCCTAAACCCTAAACCCTAAACCCTAAACCCTAAACCCTAAACCCTAAACCCTAAACCCTAAACCCTAAACCCTAAACCCTAAACCCTAAACCCTAAACCCTAAACCCTAAACCCTAAACCCTAAACCCTAAACCCTAAACCCTAAACCCTAAACCCTAAACCCTAAACCCTAAACCCTAAACCCTAAACCCTAAACCCTAAACCCTAAACCCTAAACCCTAAACCCTAAACCCTAAACCCTAAACCCTAAACCCTAAACCCTAAACCCTAAACCCTAAACCCTAAACCCTAAACCCTAAACCCTAAACCCTAAACCCTAAACCCTAAACCCTAAACCCTAAACCCTAAACCCTAAACCCTAAACCCTAAACCCTAAACCCTAAACCCTAAACCCTAAACCCTAAACCCTAAACCCTAAACCCTAAACCCTAAACCCTAAACCCTAAACCCTAAACCCTAAACCCTAAACCCTAAACCCTAAACCCTAAACCCTAAACCCTAAACCCTAAACCCTAAACCCTAAACCCTAAACCCTAAACCCTAAACCCTAAACCCTAAACCCTAAACCCTAAACCCTAAACCCTAAACCCTAAACCCTAAACCCTAAACCCTAAACCCTAAACCCTAAACCCTAAACCCTAAACCCTAAACCCTAAACCCTAAACCCTAAACCCTAAACCCTAAACCCTAAACCCTAAACCCTAAACCCTAAACCCTAAACCCTAAACCCTAAACCCTAAACCCTAAACCCTAAACCCTAAACCCTAAACCCTAAACCCTAAACCCTAAACCCTAAACCCTAAACCCTAAACCCTAAACCCTAAACCCTAAACCCTAAACCCTAAACCCTAAACCCTAAACCCTAAACCCTAAACCCTAAACCCTAAACCCTAAACCCTAAACCCTAAACCCTAAACCCTAAACCCTAAACCCTAAACCCTAAACCCTAAACCCTAAACCCTAAACCCTAAACCCTAAACCCTAAACCCTAAACCCTAAACCCTAAACCCTAAACCCTAAACCCTAAACCCTAAACCCTAAACCCTAAACCCTAAACCCTAAACCCTAAACCCTAAACCCTAAACCCTAAACCCTAAACCCTAAACCCTAAACCCTAAACCCTAAACCCTAAACCCTAAACCCTAAACCCTAAACCCTAAACCCTAAACCCTAAACCCTAAACCCTAAACCCTAAACCCTAAACCCTAAACCCTAAACCCTAAACCCTAAACCCTAAACCCTAAACCCTAAACCCTAAACCCTAAACCCTAAACCCTAAACCCTAAACCCTAAACCCTAAACCCTAAACCCTAAACCCTAAACCCTAAACCCTAAACCCTAAACCCTAAACCCTAAACCCTAAACCCTAAACCCTAAACCCTAAACCCTAAACCCTAAACCCTAAACCCTAAACCCTAAACCCTAAACCCTAAACCCTAAACCCTAAACCCTAAACCCTAAACCCTAAACCCTAAACCCTAAACCCTAAACCCTAAACCCTAAACCCTAAACCCTAAACCCTAAACCCTAAACCCTAAACCCTAAACCCTAAACCCTAAACCCTAAACCCTAAACCCTAAACCCTAAACCCTAAACCCTAAACCCTAAACCCTAAACCCTAAACCCTAAACCCTAAACCCTAAACCCTAAACCCTAAACCCTAAACCCTAAACCCTAAACCCTAAACCCTAAACCCTAAACCCTAAACCCTAAACCCTAAACCCTAAACCCTAAACCCTAAACCCTAAACCCTAAACCCTAAACCCTAAACCCTAAACCCTAAACCCTAAACCCTAAACCCTAAACCCTAAACCCTAAACCCTAAACCCTAAACCCTAAACCCTAAACCCTAAACCCTAAACCCTAAACCCTAAACCCTAAACCCTAAACCCTAAACCCTAAACCCTAAACCCTAAACCCTAAACCCTAAACCCTAAACCCTAAACCCTAAACCCTAAACCCTAAACCCTAAACCCTAAACCCTAAACCCTAAACCCTAAACCCTAAACCCTAAACCCTAAACCCTAAACCCTAAACCCTAAACCCTAAACCCTAAACCCTAAACCCTAAACCCTAAACCCTAAACCCTAAACCCTAAACCCTAAACCCTAAACCCTAAACCCTAAACCCTAAACCCTAAACCCTAAACCCTAAACCCTAAACCCTAAACCCTAAACCCTAAACCCTAAACCCTAAACCCTAAACCCTAAACCCTAAACCCTAAACCCTAAACCCTAAACCCTAAACCCTAAACCCTAAACCCTAAACCCTAAACCCTAAACCCTAAACCCTAAACCCTAAACCCTAAACCCTAAACCCTAAACCCTAAACCCTAAACCCTAAACCCTAAACCCTAAACCCTAAACCCTAAACCCTAAACCCTAAACCCTAAACCCTAAACCCTAAACCCTAAACCCTAAACCCTAAACCCTAAACCCTAAACCCTAAACCCTAAACCCTAAACCCTAAACCCTAAACCCTAAACCCTAAACCCTAAACCCTAAACCCTAAACCCTAAACCCTAAACCCTAAACCCTAAACCCTAAACCCTAAACCCTAAACCCTAAACCCTAAACCCTAAACCCTAAACCCTAAACCCTAAACCCTAAACCCTAAACCCTAAACCCTAAACCCTAAACCCTAAACCCTAAACCCTAAACCCTAAACCCTAAACCCTAAACCCTAAACCCTAAACCCTAAACCCTAAACCCTAAACCCTAAACCCTAAACCCTAAACCCTAAACCCTAAACCCTAAACCCTAAACCCTAAACCCTAAACCCTAAACCCTAAACCCTAAACCCTAAACCCTAAACCCTAAACCCTAAACCCTAAACCCTAAACCCTAAACCCTAAACCCTAAACCCTAAACCCTAAACCCTAAACCCTAAACCCTAAACCCTAAACCCTAAACCCTAAACCCTAAACCCTAAACCCTAAACCCTAAACCCTAAACCCTAAACCCTAAACCCTAAACCCTAAACCCTAAACCCTAAACCCTAAACCCTAAACCCTAAACCCTAAACCCTAAACCCTAAACCCTAAACCCTAAACCCTAAACCCTAAACCCTAAACCCTAAACCCTAAACCCTAAACCCTAAACCCTAAACCCTAAACCCTAAACCCTAAACCCTAAACCCTAAACCCTAAACCCTAAACCCTAAACCCTAAACCCTAAACCCTAAACCCTAAACCCTAAACCCTAAACCCTAAACCCTAAACCCTAAACCCTAAACCCTAAACCCTAAACCCTAAACCCTAAACCCTAAACCCTAAACCCTAAACCCTAAACCCTAAACCCTAAACCCTAAACCCTAAACCCTAAACCCTAAACCCTAAACCCTAAACCCTAAACCCTAAACCCTAAACCCTAAACCCTAAACCCTAAACCCTAAACCCTAAACCCTAAACCCTAAACCCTAAACCCTAAACCCTAAACCCTAAACCCTAAACCCTAAACCCTAAACCCTAAACCCTAAACCCTAAACCCTAAACCCTAAACCCTAAACCCTAAACCCTAAACCCTAAACCCTAAACCCTAAACCCTAAACCCTAAACCCTAAACCCTAAACCCTAAACCCTAAACCCTAAACCCTAAACCCTAAACCCTAAACCCTAAACCCTAAACCCTAAACCCTAAACCCTAAACCCTAAACCCTAAACCCTAAACCCTAAACCCTAAACCCTAAACCCTAAACCCTAAACCCTAAACCCTAAACCCTAAACCCTAAACCCTAAACCCTAAACCCTAAACCCTAAACCCTAAACCCTAAACCCTAAACCCTAAACCCTAAACCCTAAACCCTAAACCCTAAACCCTAAACCCTAAACCCTAAACCCTAAACCCTAAACCCTAAACCCTAAACCCTAAACCCTAAACCCTAAACCCTAAACCCTAAACCCTAAACCCTAAACCCTAAACCCTAAACCCTAAACCCTAAACCCTAAACCCTAAACCCTAAACCCTAAACCCTAAACCCTAAACCCTAAACCCTAAACCCTAAACCCTAAACCCTAAACCCTAAACCCTAAACCCTAAACCCTAAACCCTAAACCCTAAACCCTAAACCCTAAACCCTAAACCCTAAACCCTAAACCCTAAACCCTAAACCCTAAACCCTAAACCCTAAACCCTAAACCCTAAACCCTAAACCCTAAACCCTAAACCCTAAACCCTAAACCCTAAACCCTAAACCCTAAACCCTAAACCCTAAACCCTAAACCCTAAACCCTAAACCCTAAACCCTAAACCCTAAACCCTAAACCCTAAACCCTAAACCCTAAACCCTAAACCCTAAACCCTAAACCCTAAACCCTAAACCCTAAACCCTAAACCCTAAACCCTAAACCCTAAACCCTAAACCCTAAACCCTAAACCCTAAACCCTAAACCCTAAACCCTAAACCCTAAACCCTAAACCCTAAACCCTAAACCCTAAACCCTAAACCCTAAACCCTAAACCCTAAACCCTAAACCCTAAACCCTAAACCCTAAACCCTAAACCCTAAACCCTAAACCCTAAACCCTAAACCCTAAACCCTAAACCCTAAACCCTAAACCCTAAACCCTAAACCCTAAACCCTAAACCCTAAACCCTAAACCCTAAACCCTAAACCCTAAACCCTAAACCCTAAACCCTAAACCCTAAACCCTAAACCCTAAACCCTAAACCCTAAACCCTAAACCCTAAACCCTAAACCCTAAACCCTAAACCCTAAACCCTAAACCCTAAACCCTAAACCCTAAACCCTAAACCCTAAACCCTAAACCCTAAACCCTAAACCCTAAACCCTAAACCCTAAACCCTAAACCCTAAACCCTAAACCCTAAACCCTAAACCCTAAACCCTAAACCCTAAACCCTAAACCCTAAACCCTAAACCCTAAACCCTAAACCCTAAACCCTAAACCCTAAACCCTAAACCCTAAACCCTAAACCCTAAACCCTAAACCCTAAACCCTAAACCCTAAACCCTAAACCCTAAACCCTAAACCCTAAACCCTAAACCCTAAACCCTAAACCCTAAACCCTAAACCCTAAACCCTAAACCCTAAACCCTAAACCCTAAACCCTAAACCCTAAACCCTAAACCCTAAACCCTAAACCCTAAACCCTAAACCCTAAACCCTAAACCCTAAACCCTAAACCCTAAACCCTAAACCCTAAACCCTAAACCCTAAACCCTAAACCCTAAACCCTAAACCCTAAACCCTAAACCCTAAACCCTAAACCCTAAACCCTAAACCCTAAACCCTAAACCCTAAACCCTAAACCCTAAACCCTAAACCCTAAACCCTAAACCCTAAACCCTAAACCCTAAACCCTAAACCCTAAACCCTAAACCCTAAACCCTAAACCCTAAACCCTAAACCCTAAACCCTAAACCCTAAACCCTAAACCCTAAACCCTAAACCCTAAACCCTAAACCCTAAACCCTAAACCCTAAACCCTAAACCCTAAACCCTAAACCCTAAACCCTAAACCCTAAACCCTAAACCCTAAACCCTAAACCCTAAACCCTAAACCCTAAACCCTAAACCCTAAACCCTAAACCCTAAACCCTAAACCCTAA